>NW_027556098.1:326041686-326084186 GCF_003287225.1 Phascolarctos cinereus | reverse complement strand
TTATGTCATTCTCCTATTCAAAAATTGTTAACGAATCTCAACAGTAATCATGTATTCAACTATAATCCCTATGAAGATAAATGCCAGAATCTATATATCTGGAAATGATCTCTCCTAAATTCCAGTTCCTCATTATGAATTCGGTGTTACTAATTGCCTGCTGGACATCTCACAGCATCGCAGAAATTTAGAACTAGAAGATACCATGCCCAAAGGGAGTGCCTACCTTAATATACCTGGAAAATGGGAAAGGGATTTCAAACTGAATTTGTTTGGAATACAATTAAGTATTTCTCACCCCCCACCCCCAATCTATGCCTCATCTAAGCATCTCTATTTCTGTTGAGGCCATTACTAACTTGATAATCACACAGGTTGGTTTCTTTGCCTTTTCCCTATTCCTTACTTCCTGACCCCTAATATCCTGTTAGTTGTTGTCTTGTCAATTTTACCCCTGTGTCATTTCTTGCAGCCATCCCTTTCTACACTCACATAGCTACCACTCCATTCAGACTTTTATGAGCTTTCACCTGGAGTTCTTAGTATTACAAAGTCTTCTGATTGGTCACTCTGCCTTTAGGATCTTCCTGCTCTAGTTCATTCTCTACATGACTGCTAATTGACATTCCTAAATAACAGATCTTAGGGTGTCTCTTCCCACATTCCTTTCACCTCCCAACTAAAAAAATCTTCAATGGATCTCCATTTTTACTAGGTTGAAAAACAAGATCTTTAGTTTGACATTTCAGTCTCTCTACAGCTCTCTATATTTAAGGCTCCCAACATTTTCAGTCTTATTTAAAATTATTCTCTTCCCAAACTCTTATCTCATCAAATTTGTTTGCTAGCTATTCTGTATCAGTCCATATCCTATTTCTATTTACATGCAATTGACATGTGGTCCCCTCATGTGCATATAGACTCCTCCCATCTTTGCCTCCTGGGATCCCTAGTTTTCCTTAAGGTGTGGTCTTTCACAATTTCCCATTGATTTGTTTATACTTTCTGCCTCTTGAAATGACTTTATATTATTTTGAGTTTACTACCTTTGTACACATTATATTTTGCCAGTAGGAAAGAACAAGGGAAAGAAATGAACATTTATGTAGCATCTACTGTGTGACAGGCACTGTGCTAAGAGCTTTTAAAACATATTTAATCCTCACACTAATTATTATGTCCATTTTATAGTTGTGGAAACTGAGGCAAACAAAGGATAAATGACTTTTCCAGGGTCCCACAGCCAGAAAGTGTTAAAAACCAGGTTCAAATGTGGATCTTCCTGGCTCTCCTCCCAGTGCTCCAGCTGCTGCACTACCAGTTGCATCTAGAAAACGTAACATTCTTGAGGGCAGTCAAAAATTTAGTTTTGGGAGCAGAGCCAAGATGGTGGAGTGAAGTCAGTGTTTTGCATGACTACACAAATATAACCTGGATAGAGTTGCTTGCTTTCTCAATGAGAGTGGGTGGGGAGGGAGGAAGGGAGAAAATTTGGAACCCAAAGTTTTAAAAACAAATGTTAAAAATTATTTTCACATGCAACTGGGAAATAAGATATACAGGCAATGGGGTATAGAAATCTATCCTTCCCTATAGGAAAATAGAAGGGGAAGAGGATAAGAGAAAGCAGGGAGAGATAAAACGGAGGGCAGATTAGGGGAAGGGGTATTCAGAATGCATGCCATCTTGGGGTGGAGGGAGGGACAAGATGGGGAGAAAATTTGGAACTCAAAATCTTATGGAAGTGAATGTTAGAAACTAAAAATAAATTAATAAAAATTTTAATTTTGTCTCAATGCCTGGCACACAGGCATTTACATGTTTGTTTAATTGAAGGCACTATCCTGGGCTTTGGGAAAATAGAGAAGAAGAATTGTTCAGTCTCTGCCCGAAAGACACTTAAAAACATTATTTTAGTTACTAAGACTAAATCTAGACTAATTCCCTGCCTGGATTCTTTGTCCATTCATCCTCATCTTCCTGTAGCTAGTAAATTAAACTTGTTTGTATTGATATTCAATGTTAACTTTCTAATAAAGTATCTAATTTCAGAAAAAAGCACTTGAGAGAATGTGTATACAAATAAACATTTATAAGGCAGAATGTGTTGTAAGAAAAAGAGAAATACAAAATACTCAAGGAAAACTTAATATTATTTTTATCTGGAAGAAATCAGGAAAGACTTGAGCAATTAAGTAGTATTTCTTCTGAGCCTTGAAGAAGACAAAAAGAGAAACACTCACGTAATGGTCAGAGATTACATGGTACAGAGGAAAGATTGCTGACTCTTGAGTCAGAGGGCTTAGGTTCAAATCACACCTCTGGGTGCTTATTACCTGTATGATCTTGGAGAAGCTAATTGAACTCCCTGGGCCTCAGTTTCCCCATCTGTAAAATGAGGAAGTCTGACTATTTGGCCTCTGAATCCCCTTTCCATCTGTAACTCTATAATCTCAAATACCTACTGTATGCACAGCACTATGGTAAACATCAAGGGATGGTTTAGAGAAAGGAAAGGTAGGATTTGATGGTCTACAACTATTGTGGGGAAACCAGTGCAAGAGTGATAGAGTAGTCTCAAGTTTAGAAGGTGAGAGTTCATCTGATAATGGCAGAAGGCAGAGACAGACCAACTCCATGCGTTTAGGATGCTGAAGACATCTAGTATGACTTTTAATAGCTATTTTAGGATGAAATAGTTATCATTCTAGCACCAAGCATGGTGACTTGTGCAGAATAAGTCATTAGTAAATATTTATTAGATTAAATTGAAGTGAAATGTATTAAAGATGGAAAGGTCTACTATTTTCCTAGGACATGTATTCAGGATGCAATGGGGAATTAGTCTAGACTTGTCAGACATGATATCTACTACTGACTCCTGGTGGATTCATAGGTAACAAATGATTCAGAAGAAATCTAGAAAAATGCAAAAGATTATGAACACTTGAGTAAGGAAATGAAGATATTGGAGGCATGTATAGTGTTTATCACTTCTATTGATGAAAGTCAAGTGTTTCCAAAGATAAAGGTAAATTTGGGATATGAACAATGGATGAAAACACTTATATTTGAAAAATAGATTTGGCTCTCTGGACCATGGCCTTGAAGATAGGAATGATAAGCTTTCCTCAGAGGTAGAACATATCTCGCAAGGGCTACTTCAAATCTGGTGAACCTAATCAAAAAGGCCTTCAACTGGAAATAAGTGGGGATGTGCTGCCTATAAATATTTGCCCAGTTACATATCATAGCAATAAACTACAATGTAGAAAGACTAACAATAGCAATAATTGTTAATTCATAGGAGGTAAAACTCTAGCAGTAAAGCTCATTGACTCAGATGTTTATACACAAACTCTACCTGTTCCCTTCCAGAAATCTATCTGAGCTTGGCCCAGTTTGGTTTAACATTTGCATCAATGAATTCTGTGAATAAAATGGAAGTGAATAGAAATGAAGATGATGTGATGCCAAATATGCTGATAATACAAAGCAGCTAACATGTCAATTGACAGGATATACAATGATCTTGATGAATTAGAACACTGGGATAAGTTTAATAAGACAAAATTTGTTAAGGATAGAGATAAAATCTTACATTTGGGTTCTGAGAATCAACTGTCTACTTATAGGATGTGGGGGAGTTGTGTCTAGGTAGTAGTTTGTGTGAAAAAAATCTTGGCATTTTAGTGTGTTACAAGTTCAATGTGTGTCAGTAGTGCAACATAGCATCGAAAAAAAGCTAATATGATCTAAGGCAACATAAGGGGATGCACAATATCTGAACACTAGAGCTATTAGACCTTCTAGGGTCTGATCTGGTAAGACCACTTTCTGGCACTGTGTTCATTTGTACTTAATATGTTTTAATAAGGACATTGAAAAATAGGAATGTTGAGAGGAATCTGACCAGGATGGGGTAGGGACATGCAATCTGCCATACCAGAATTACTTGAAGGAACTGGAGATGCTTAGCCTGCAAAGCAAACTTGGGGAAAGAACAATTTGACCTATTCTGCTTGGCCACAGAGGGTTGCACTCTAAGTAATGGGTAGAAATTGTAGAGAAACAAATTTAGGCTCAACATTAAGAAAAAAAATCCAACCAATGAGAGCTATCCTTAAGTGGAGTGAACAGCTTTGGAATACATTCGATTCTCTTTCATTAGAGAGCTTTGTGTAAAGGCTAAGTGATTCCTCGTATTTTGTAGAATGTTAGACTACTTCCTTGTAAGGTCCTTTTCAACTGCATCATTCTGTTAGCTTGAAATTCAAAGTTTAAGAAAAAACAAAGTTCTTATGGATATGGTAGGGAAAGGAGACAAAGAGAAAAACAACACTTCATTATTCTACTGACACCTTAAGTTGGATGTTTTTCAAGGGATTGTCCTAGGCTTTACCTTCTTTCCCTGGACAACTACATTCATCATTATGATTTCACCCAATATGTTATTTAAAATGTAACACAAATCTATATTTCTTTTCCTGACCTTCTGACCCTTTTCTGCAGTTACCTATAAGACATCTCCACCTAGATATCTGTAGCATCCCAACTCAACACAGCCAAAGTCAAGGGTTAACTTACATTTCCTCCTAACCTTGGTCTTCCTGTTGATTTCACTGTTACCACCAATGACATCACTCTTAAAATACTAGAATGGTTCTCTGAAATCACTGATACAATAGTTTCCTTCAGTGATGTAGATCACAGTGTGTAGGTTGTCAAACCTTTCAGACATACTCATCTTGTGTAACTTTCATCTCCATCCTTTTGAAACTTTTCCATAGGGGGTTTATCAAGCATGTTACAAGGATCATGTCCTTCCTCCTGAAACCATGAGGACAGTAGGGGAGAATTGGGACTATCAACTTGCTATCCCTTGCCCCTGATGTGATCAACATATTTTCTCTTTCATCACAGAATTCATTGTTGACTTCTTCTATTCTTGTTCTTCTCTGGCTTTCCTTATTGGTTATATCTTGCGGGAGCCACTTTGATATCTTGAAGCTTGATGTAATAAGCATAGTAGTGTCATCCACAAATAGAAGCATCTGGAAGACCTTACCATTCCCTAGTAATTCCTCCTCACTCTGCAGTTTATCTTCTTAATCCCAGTGATGAATATTTTTGGTGAGCGCACATCTTTGTTTTATGCCTCACCTGATGTTGACTGTCAGAAGGTCTTTGAAAAAGGTTATTTCTATTATTACATCAACTAAGGAATCATAAATGATCTTGATATATGAATGGGACCTTGTTGCAAAAAAGGCTGGAAGGTGGTATTTTGTTCTACTGAGCTGAATGCTTTTTCATAACCAACAAATAATAGACACAATGAGAGTATATTCTGTACATCTTTCATTCAGTGGTGAGATGGCAAAGGCATGCTCTGTTGCAAGAGAGCAAGCTTTTTGCAAAAGCTTGCTTCTTCCCTATTAATACTTTCATCAAGGTTGCATCCAATTTGTAGATAGAAAACTAACAAATAAGATTTTGTATAGATGGAAAAGTAGACATATACATCAGTAGTTATTGTTCTTAGTCACTTTATAAAGATATTAATAAGGTTCTTCTTCTCTCTCATGTCTCAGCACCCCCATCACTGTCACAAATCTCCTCTCCACATACTCAATCCAAACTGGCTGTTTTTCCTTTTCTATTTCTCTTGGTGTCATTTTTACTTCTGCTGTAAGCACATCAAGTTTTGTAATGTTAGGGTCCAAGTGTGGTAATTACACTATCCTTGGTGGGAAAAAAAAATTTTTGAAATATTTTTAACAAATCTTCCCCACTTTTCTTCTGACCCTTTTCTGCAGTTACCTATAAGACATCTCCACCTAGATATCTGTAGCATCCCAACTCAACACAGCCAAAGTCAAGGGTTTACTTACATTTCCTCCTAACCTTGGTCCTCCTGTTGATTTCACTGTTACCACCAATGACCTCTTTTCATTTGAATCCTTAAATGCCACTGGGGTGACTTTACTTGGTTGGATATCTTGTCAAGCTTTCTTTTAATTGGCTTTATCCTGCATTTCTTGACATTGCTTCATGAGACAATACTACTCACAATCATCTGTGAACTTTTAGATAAAATTTCACAGATGCATTTATATTTGAACCTGACTTTGAAAGCTATTTATCACTAGAAAATTAGCAAATATTTCATTCATCACGGCACATTCTGAGCTCCTTTGCTTTCTTTGTGGTAACAATTAACTTATATTGATTTAATTTCTGGATGAAATTTTTGTCAATGTCAATGCCATTTCTGTTGTCCACTTCCAATTTTTGATTTTCAATAGCTTATTTAAGTAACTCACGTTTAAATCTTCTTGATTGTATATTATGTATTTTTTCTCATTACTTGTTTTTCTTTCTGCTTATTTTATGTTCTTAGCTTTGATGACTAAGGGAACTTCTCTGTCACTAATACATCTTATCTGGTCAGCTAAAACATTTCATACTTTGTGATGTTATTTGGTGTTCATCATGGCTGGTTCTTGTTGATTCTTTTTTTTTTTTTTGCTAGGTAATGGGGTTAAGTGACTTGCCCAGGGTCACACAGCTAGCAAGTGTTATGTGTCTGAGGCCACATTTGAACTCAGCTCTTCCTGACTCCAGGGCCGGTGCTCTATCCACTGTGCCACCGAGCTGCCCCTAATTCTTTTCTTAAAGAAAATATTCATGATATAGAGATATGAAATTTCTGTTTGATCAAAAAAATCTTTGGTCTTTCTCACTTCATTCTCCTGAACCATATGTTCCCATATATTAGTTTCCACCCTCGTTTTTTTCCCACCTTTGTGCTTAAGTAATGACATATCAGAATGTATGTTGATTTGATTTTGAGGGTCTTATCAAGTTCTTCAGGGAGCTTTTCTACTACTTTTCCAGCAAATGATGTTGATACATTAGTTGCAATTATTTTCATTAGGCTTTCTCAAATACAGACAGTCCTGATTATTTGTCAATTCTGTATTTGTGAGTTTGTCTACTCTGCAAAATTTATTTGTAATCCCAAAATCAATACCTGTGGTGATTTTGCAGTTATTCATCAATGTGTGGAGAGTGGCAAAAATTTGAGTGACTCTATGCGTGTGTTCCCAACTGAGATTGAATGAAGTGATAATCTCTGCTTTTTTGTTTCAGCTCTCACACTGTAGGCAAGTATCCTCTTTGTGATTATTTAGTACCATGTTTTTCACATTTCTGTGCTTTTTGTTAGTGAGTTTGCTGTTTAAAATGGCCAAATGGTCCCTAAGCGTAGTGAAGTACTGTCTAGTGTTCTTAAGAACAAAAAAAGCTGTGATGTGCCTTAAGGAGAAAATATGTGTTAGAAAAGCATCATTTAGGCATGAGTTATAGTGTTGTGGCCATGGGTTCAATGTTAATGAATCAATAATATAGTACATCCAGAAAAAGTCAGAGGAAATTTGCTGATCTGTATGTGAGGCCACTCTGCAAAGTATTAAAGTAAATGTTGTGACGAGAGGCTTGCAGGAACTTAACCCTTAATTTCCCCTATTCAGTATTTGTTGCAATTTATAGACCATAACTACCAGGAATGATGAGAATCAACTGTCCTTATCATCAGTATTACAATATATGATGACCAAATGTGCCACGAAACAATATATCTTTTAGCTTTTAGATGTACAGTAAACCCCACTCTACCACTTTACCTCTCTAAAGAACCACCCTAAATGGATTTAGCTGAAACTATCATTTTTCTCTGCTGGTTTCATTTATGGCAAGAATGTTGAGATTGATATGTTTCAGCTTGTCCAGCAATATGTCTAGTCATTCATTAGTGATTGGACAAGGCTATCACATTTAGGATACTAACAATCAAAGTCTGTTGATTTCCTAAATAAGTGATTCTTATAACAATTTTATCTTCCTTTCTCACTACTTTGACATGGTCTCTGTAAAAAAGATAGGGAGCACACAGGATTCAGGGGCATTACATTTTTTTCTTTGTTTCATGGATTGCCATGGCCAAAAACATTTCCTCACCAAGTAGCCTGATTGATGGTGATCTGCCTCTCTATAATTAGCTAGGTCTATCTTTGGAAAACGTATTCAATCCATTCCTTATGCTCAGCTTTTCTCCAGAATCCTGGAGCAAGGATTTTTTTTAACCAGATAGATTGTACAGTGTTGGGCTTGCAGTCAGGATTGACGATTTCTAATTTTACCCCAGCTACTTAATAGTTGGGTGATGTGGAACAAGTAATTTAACTTCACTCAGCCTCAATTTCCTCATTTGTAAAATGGAGCTAACCTCACAAAATTGTTTCAGGGATCAAATGAAATAACTTATGTTTTGAAAACCTTATGGTAGTATAGAAATGTTATGATTAACTGTCTTTTAATTATAATTAGCATGATTATAATTATTATCATAATTATTAATACTCTCCAGCGCCTGGTATGTCCCTATTGGTGTCACTTGAAGCTTTTTCAAATATCGCATTAAAAATCAAAATAATTATAGAGATTTAAAGGGTGGAAAATTTTTGGGTTTTGTTGTTTATACTGTCAGTTAACACTGATAGAACATATTGTAAAGAAAGATGTTATCTAAAGGTGAAAGTCTTATTGAAAAGGAAGAATTTAGTTCTAGTTAGGAACAATAAAGGAGAATACCTGTAGGGATACCAGATAGGAGCAAGAAAAGAGAATTATTGATGTTAATAACAGCATTACAATTCACTAATTTTCTCCTATTCATCACCTTGTGATTAAGTTTAGTTCTTCCCTTTCTCACGATTCTTGTAGCCAATAAATTAACAAGTATTGATGGTTCCACTTTTGCAACATACCTTACATCTATCTCCTTTTCTCTCTTTCCTCTGTCAGTGTAGCCTATAGCCTCTCCTTGCTTCTCTTCATTACTGTAATGACCTCCTTGCAGGTTTTCTTGCCAGTCTCCTTTCCCTCTCTAATCAATTCTTCACACTGTTGTCAGAATAATCTTTCTTGTACATGATTTTAGTCCTGCCCCCATCTGCTCAGAAGACCTCTTTGCCAGCCACATAAAGATCAAACTCCTTTCCCTTATATTCAAGGCCATCAAGAATTGAGTATCACATTATCTTTTCAGGCATATTATTTTCTCCTTGTGCATTGTGCTCCAGGATTTCCCCCCCTACTATATCACCCTGCCTCCTTTAATTAATAGTGATATTAATTACTTCAATTCCCCACTTCATCTTAGTAGACAGCCTTTCAGGTGCTCTTGCAGCTAAAAAATAATCATCACCCAGAGCCAACATCATAGTTGTGAGTCTTTCTGTACTTGTCAAGACCCATTCCTCAGAATGCAGGCACAGAATCTGTGGCCTGCTCTGTACATGAACACCTCCATCTTGGGAGAAGCTCTGCTGGAGATTGTGATTGGCTGGCATAGCTTCTAAGAACTCAGGGCAGCCTCCCCATCACAAAGAGCATTAGAGTAATATTTTAGTATTAGTCTACATATTGGACACAATATAGTAATTAGTAATAATGACATTATTTGATGTTATTGGGTGAGTCATAAAAGGAGAAGGAAAAGGTGCATAGGGGTTTGTTCTTTTCTTCTTCCCTTGGGCTCTCTTTCATCTGTTGATTCTGATAGCCTTGGGGTGATAAGGCAGAGGTGACAAAAAACAATATGAATTTTTCAATAAAGAAATTTCCAAAATGACCAAAAAATCCAGGCAGAACTTGAGTATTTTCCAGTAACACTACCTCTTAGGGCAGCTAGCTGGAAAAGTGGATAGAGCGCTGGGCCTAGAGTCAGGAAAACTCATTTTCTTGAATTCAAATTTGGCCTAAGACACTTACTAGCTGTGTGACCCTGGGAAAGTCACTCAATCCTTTGTCATTTGTGAAATGAGCTGAAGGAGGAAGTAGCAAACTACTCTGGTACCTTAGGCAAGAAAACCCCAAATGGGGTAATGAAGAGTCACTCAAGACTGAAACATCAGAATGAAAAAAACCCCAACAGATTTCTTAGGAGTTAATAATAATAGTAATGATGCAGTTGCTTAGGCTGATGATATCTCTATAATATGAAAAAGGAAAGAGGAAGAGTGTGAAGAGGTTTATTATTCTCTGAATTTAAAAAAATGCTTCTGAACTATATGGAGTGAGGTTGAAATATTTTGAAAAGTCCAAGGAAGCAAATTATCACTAGGTTCCATAGCTCCTCTGACCTATTTATCTTTGTCTCCTCCCAGTTTGATTTGCTTTCAAATGGTGTGGTGGAGAAAACAAATGTGATGTCAGGAGACCTTGGTTCAAATTCTGGCTTTGTCATTTAAAATCTGTGAGTTTGGGCAATTTGCTTATGCTTTCTGGCCCTCATTTTACTCATCTATAAAATGAGAGGGTTGGGGTCTCTGATCTTGTGATTTCTTGGAAGTGGCTTTTGCCTAGACCACAAGGTTATCCATTGACCTTTTCCTGTGGATATGTGGTTCAAACCAACTAGCTCAAGCCCTGAACTATATTGCTTGAATTACTGTACGTGGGGCAATAGGCTCATAAATCTAGAACTCGATATGTTGAGTGACTTTCCCAAACTCACTTATATAGGAAGTGATCCTTGTTTTGTTCTTTCTCCTAAGCCTTCACTTCAATTCACTTTATAGGATCTGTAGATTTAAAGCTGGAAGGATCTTATGGATCATTTACCCTAATTCCCTCATTTTATAGATGGGGAAACTGAGAGGCCTAGAAAAGTTGTTGCCTGTCCAAACTCACACATATTGTATAATAAGTAGGAGGTAGGGGATTCTGATGCTCTAATAGGCTCATAGGTTTAGTATTAGAAGGAACCATAGCTGTCATCTAATAGAGAGGTGTCAAACTTGGGGGCAAAATTTCTGCTGGAACCAAATTAACAAAATAAGTAAAAACACAATACAACCTAGATAGTGTTAATTTGTAGTTTTCGAAACTAATATGCAGCATCAGGGATCCATTTCTAGTTGAGTTTGATACCAGTGATCTAGTCAATTCCCTAACCTTACATATGAGTAAATAGTCCAAAGGAGGCTAAGTGAAGCTTTCCCAAGCTCACACATGTAGCTAAACTGAGGATTTGAACCAGGCCTTCTGACCTGAAGGTCAGTGCACTTTCCAGTATGTCATGTTGTCTCCCTTAACACATTATGATGTTACAAAACAAAATGCTATGTAAGATTTGATGGAGAAAGTTGTTAGCCTTGTCTTCAGATACTTTTCTCTTTCCAAGCATTTCATGTGAACTCCACAAATATTTTTTTAGTGTGCTCTCTATAAAGACCGTTGTGTCTGGCGCTGGAGAAAATATAGCTCTCTCCACAAACATTTATTAAGTGTGCACTCTGTGAAGACTGTTGTGTTTGGCACTGGAGAGAATATGGTTCTGATAAGACAAGTTTCCTCTCTCATGGAGCTCATGGTCAGTTAAAGGGATATGGCATACACAAATAACCAATAAAAAACCTCCATGATGTATGCTTTAGAAGTGTGATCACAGCTCTGAGGCCCACTCATGATTCAATCATCCTAATGAGTTATTACCTTGACTTTTCTCTCCATGCCTGCTTTATGCAAGAGCCTATAGACATCAATGACTTATGGAACTTTGGATTATTTCTCGTAAGTATTTCTGCCCTAGGTTTTTGCTCCAGTGGCACATGACAAGTTGCAGCAGGTCATTGATTGCCCTGTATTCTAGGTCCTTTCTCTAAAGGAGGAGGGTATCCTTAGCTCTCTGAAATTCTGACACTTTCTGTCCTTCAAAACAGCATAAGAATTCTTGTTTCCTAATTAAATGGTACATGAAATATACTGTTTGATTTCCCACTCCCCCTCACCCCCACTTATTTTGCCAACCTGTTCAGTGTTGGCTTTTTTTCCAATGGTATATGACTAGGCTATTTGGGTGATTGGGGGAAAAAAGAAAAAGAGCTAGATGGTAAATATTTGCATTTCTAAAACATTTTAACCCAAAGCCAAATAATTCCTGTGCACATCATAGAAATTTGTAGAAGGAACATTATTTATCATGGGTTAAAAAACCAGAAGAAATAAAAATAGGTGAATTTAAATTTAAAAAAAATCAACATGAAAATGTCTATTTACATAGAAAAACCAAATCAGGCTCCATCTAAAAACTACAAGATCAATGATAAATTGTGAAGTGACATTACTGTGCATTCTCCCCCGACTTTCTGGGATGTATCACACATATGGACCAGAAGTCAGCTTTAGCTTCTTTCTTGGTAATAATAACATCTGTGAAGGCAAGAAAGCAGAAGAAGAAGAGAGCATTTGTAGGACTACAGAATGGTTTGCAGGGGTGGGGAACCTGTGGCCAAATGGATTTAGTCAAAGGGCCACACTTGAGGGCCTAGAGGGACACAAGTTCCCCACCTCTGATTTACAGTCTTGACTTCTCTGCTTTCTTGCCATGTAACAGTGTGTAAATAGGTCTCTGATCCTCAGTTTTTTTTTCCTGTATAGTAGGCTTTGTAATATCCATTCTGCCTGGCTTACAGGGTAGTTACGGGGAAAAGGCTTTGTGATGTTTAAAGTGCAATAGAAAGGTATTATCATGATTAAGTTGAATCAGATAGAAAGTATAGCTCATCCCAAGATTCAGGTTTGTGTGCTCAATAATTTGCTTTTCTGGTTTACTTCCTATCACTGTGCATTTCCCTGGGCCAGAACAGTCTTCCTAGTGGCTAAATGGATGGTGAGGCTCCCATCTCTGCTTCGGGAGGATGCTTAACCATTTAGGCATTTTATGACATCCTTCTAATTCCAAAGGAGAGAATTAAGATGGTAACAGACTTACACAGTTAGGTGACAAGCTGTAGGTTTTTACTTTTATTGTGA
The DNA here is from genome assembly GCF_003287225.1 of Phascolarctos cinereus. NCBI lineage: Eukaryota > Metazoa > Chordata > Mammalia > Diprotodontia > Phascolarctidae > Phascolarctos > Phascolarctos cinereus. The sequence continues at coordinate 326,071,304 of NW_027556098.1, read as the reverse complement.
TTTGTTAATGGAGATGGAAATGAGCCAAGCCATGCTCTGACAATGGAGTTTCAAATTGGATACTTCCCAATAATGGGGGGATTTGAGTTCTGTAGCAAGTCTCCTTTCAGTGGGGAATTTAAAATGACTTTACCTATATAATTCCATTGGAATTAGGATATGAGAGCTGCAAGGAACCTTAGAACTGAGCCAGTGCTGAAAGGCATTGTAAAGAATAAAATGCGAGAGTGGAAAAGGGCCTTAGAATGCTAGCTGCCATCATCGGTAGAGGATTTGACTCCTCCTGGTAAGGAGAGTGGCTTCCTGATGGCATCATACTCTTGGAGAAGGAAGGACAAGCAGAAACAACAACAACAACAACAAAATTTGCATTCATTGTCCCATTTCAACCACATTATAAGTCATAGCTATCACTAGGAGATCCTACCCCCCCCACCCCTACTGCCACCCACCCTCTGTAATCCAGTGACATTGGCCTCCTTGCTGTTTCTCACACAAGGCATTCAATCATCTCTGGACTTTAGGCATTTCACAAACCCTAATTTCTATAGGAAGACTTTTTTTTTTTGGCTAGGCAATGGAGTTAAATGACTTGCCCAGGGTCACACACCTAGTGAGTGTTATGTGTCTGAGGCTGGATTTGAACTCAGGTCCTCCTGAATCCAAGTGCTCTATCCACCACTCCACCTAGCTGCCCCTAGGAAGCCTTTTCTGATCCTCTTAGTGGTAGATTCCTTCTGCTGTATATAGCTTGTTTGTGTGTAGTTATTCACTTAATGTGCCCCCCAGTATGCTGGGAGCTCTTTGAGGTCAAGGGCAGCACTTCTCCTTTCTTTATATTGTCAGCATTTAGTGTCTGACACTTAGTAAGGACTTAGAAATGTTTACTGACTGACTTATACACTAACTGGGGGAGTGTCACAATATATCCTTTAGACTGTGACCACCCACAGACAAGATAAATCTTTCTTTGCTATGAAGTCAAAAGTGCTATTAGATTTATTCTACTCTTGTGCTTTACTGGGACCCTGATCTTAGGTCTTAGGGTGAATTATATAATGTAGTTATTATTTTACACAGTCTTATATTTAACAGTGTTATAGGAATGGTGTGTGGAGCCATCAGGGAGTAGACTTACACACCCTTTCATGAGCAATGGCTATATTGATTCACTTATGAATCCAGAACAATAAAAGGGGTGAGGTGGAGAGGTAGTGTAGGGTAGAAGGTACTCACATGGAGATGAGGCAGCTAGTGAGAAAATGCCTGAGAAGTAGGGAGTAAAGTGAAGCATGGCTGGGGCCCTGCCTGAGATAGAAGGCAAAGTAAGACACTCGCCAATCAGACCAGATTCTTGAGAGATACAAAGTTCCTTGTTCTCTCATCAATTTAATTCATTTCAGTAAGCATCAATTCAAAAAAACCTCCTACAAGTGTGTGTAGTCAAGCAAAAAAAAAATCCCTCTCTTGAGCACGTCTGAAGATGACTTTTTGAACTTGTGTAATACTTTACATTTATCCCCATTAAATTTCCCCTTATTCAATCTGGCCCAATATTCAAGCCTATTTTTTTGAATCCAGGCTCTTTGATCTAGTGTGTTAGCTATCAATCCTTTGTTTTGTCTGAAAATTGTCACCTGACAATTATCCCCTCTGAGGTTTTCTGAGAAAGGATTTTACCTGTATGTTCCAGGAAGATCTGGCAAGTAGCAGTTAACCTACTATTAGAAAATAGCCTAGAGATAGCTTTTATCACCACATTATACAGTTTTTACTATGTCTCTCCCTCTCATTTGCTCTCAGTAAAATTTCTTCTTTCAATATACTTACCCAATAATATGCAGCTTTTAGAAATCATGTGGAATCACCATAGAGACATGGATAAAGGGATATTTCTCAGCTCTAACAGTGACCAATAAAAATGTTTTTTTCAAGAAAAAAAGTAAGCATCAATTCATTTCAGTAAATATCAATCATAACAACAAGCTACAGCATGCAAGGCAATGCTTTAGGCTCTGATACAAAGAAAAAAATGAAATGTGCTCTACTCTCAAGGATCTTACATTATACTGCAGGTTATATCATTATGCAATGCGGTGTTCAGGGAGGACTAGCCCCTTTGGTTGTGAGGGTTTGCTGAGCCTTTCTCAGGGCTGCTCATCCACTTTTGGTATTACCTGGCACTCAGCTCTCACCTATGGCTCCAAAAAGTTGTAGCATTCACAACAGCCACACCTCAGTAAACCATCCAGCAGATGGGCTAAACCAGGTTGAAGGTAACTGGCAATCCTCAAACCTATCGGTGAATTAGGGGAATGTCTCCCCCAAGCATGTGAAGACTACTCCTGGCAGAATGGACAGATGAAAATAATTTGTTCTAATAGACACGAAAGTGGCTGAAGCTGGTGCTGTGGAGTGCTTAGAGCTTGGGCAGGCATCAAAGATGCCAAGGTCATCCATTGCATCCTGCAGCCAGTAGTCTTAGCTTTTGTCTTGTCACTGGACTTTGATGGCTCGAGAAGAGAGACTGAGGCTGATAACTTTGTGCAACTCTGCCTCACTTAAATCCAATCCGTGCATGAGTTAAGTCATTACTTCACGGTGTCTTTAGTCCTCTATGAAAATGGAAGGACAAACAACAATTTCATTATACAGATAAGTAAGTGTAAGAAAACTGGTGGAAGCAGAGAGCAGTTGTTATTAGTGGAATTAGGAGAAGTTCCCAAAGGAGATGATACTTGGGTTGTCTGGAAAGAGAGTAAAGATCCTAAGAGGCAGAGCTGGGGCTTTGGTAGTTACATGCTAGGCATCTGAGACTATCCACATACAGACACTAAAGTTGGGGAGGGAATGCCACATTTGGAGAATTAGAGTGTGGTATTTTATAGATAAAAAAGGCAACTTGACAGGCTTTCAGTGCCAGGCTGAGGTCATTTTATTGTCATTGTCGTTGAGTCATTTCGGTTGTATCTGATTCTCCGTGACCCCATCTGGGGTTTTCTTGGCAAACATACAAGAGTGGCTTACCATTTCCTTTTCCAGCTCATTTTACTGATGAGGAAACTGAGGCAAACAGGGGTAAGTGACTTACCCAGAGTCGCACAGCTAGTAAGTGTCTGAGGCCAGATTTGAATTCATAAAGCTGAGTCTTCCCAACTCCAGGCTTGGTGGTCTATTCACTGTACCATCTAGCTGTCCCTAAATAGGGTATTTACAGAAAGCGGATTGTCTGCTTCCTATGGTCTGGCAGGGAGTCCTTTTTAATCTACTTGTTTTGATAACACACCTACAAAACCTACAAACTGTAAGTGACTTCAAACCCTATTTAGTGCAAGCCATACCTGATAGGGAATTCTCCCTCTTGCATTATCAACAAGTGGCCATCTAACCACTCTTCTAAAAGCTCCAGTGAGAGGCAGCCAGTTACCTCCTAAGGCAGTGATTCCAATTTCAAATTGCTGTGGATATTAGGAAGATTTTCCATGTATTCAGGCAACTCTAAAACATTACTACTGGTTCTGCTCTCTGGATGCTAGCTCAAAAAGTTTAGTCCCATTTCCAGAGGATATTTGTTGAAATGCTTGAAGTCATCTAAAGAGGAAATGCTGTCAAATGTATGGGCATGCTCACTTATCTCCACAGGGAGTTTGTAAGTGCCTTCTTACCCAGAACCCTCTCTTATCCTTCTTTTGTTTCTTCTAGAAAGAGCAATGGATTTAGAGGAAGACGACTTGGGTTTGAATCCTGACTCTGATAGTGTCTCTTTATTAATAACTGACATTTTGTTTTTGTCTTTAAAAATATTACTGATGATTTTGTTTCTATATCTCATACATGTCTGAATATATTCCTTCCCTCTCCCACAATAAGCCACTACTTGTAACAAATACTTTTTTTGTATTTGAGATGGAAAAGAGAGGGTAAAAAGCAGTTTAGTAAAACTATACAACACATTGACTATGTCTGAGAGTATGTGTAATGTTCAGGGGTTGGCAAACTATGACCCAAGGGTCTAATCTGGCTTACCAGCTAAGAATGTTTTTTACAAAAATGTGAAAAACAAAACCAAAAACTCCAAACCATCCTTATAAAAAGACGCCATGGGCCAGATTTGGTCCTTGGCCTGTAGTGTGTTGACCCCTCTTCTACACTCATAGTCCCCTATTTCTTCAATGAAAGAAGGGAGGTGATTTTTGTCATTCTTGTCTGGAGTCAAGCTTGGTCATTAGAGTTACAGAGCACTTGATTTTATTTTGTTGTACTTTCCATCTAAAATGTAGATATTATATTCTCAGCTCTATTTATTTCACTCTGCATCAGATCATATAAGTCTTTCTATGTTTCTTTGAACTCTTCATGCTAGACATTTCTTATTGCACAGTAATATTATATTACATTCATCTGCCACAATTTGTTTAACCATTGCCCCATTGATGGGCACTTCCTTTGTTCTATGTTTTTTACTATCATAAAAAAGTGTTGCTATGGATATTTGCTGTTTGTGGAGCCTTTCTCTCTGTCCAGCATTTATTCTCTGTGTGAGTCTGAGCAAATCCCTTAACTTCTCTTGGTCTTTGCTCCTTCAACAGTAAAACAAAGACAATAACCATGTACTATTTACCTCTAAAGTTTGTTGTGAAAATAGTGCTCTGTAAAATGTTATACAAATATGAGTCACTTTTAGTGGAGTTGCTCAACAAATACTCATTTTTTAAGCAAATAGAAGACACAATATTAAATTTCAATGTTATGCTCTGAGTTCCCAAGCATCTATTCTAGAGTACTGATTTTGAATTCTCTTTATTGAGTTTGTTTTTAAAAAATTTTTTGGGGGTATTTTATTCCCTCTGTGCTTATTTTTGTTTGTACTGTGTCGCAGAAAGAATATTGGATTGAGAGTCAAGAGAACTGATTTCTACTAATTCCTCAACTAACTAGCTTGTGACCTTGACAATTTACTAATGGAAGTTTCAAGTACTATTGTCCACATCTGAGGTTTCAGGCAGAAATTTCTAGGCACATTCATTCTCATATTCAAGTGCATAGTAAGCACACCTGTGCTAGGTTCTGGGAGAGATACATATTTTGGTTTAGACATAGCTTTTGTCCACATAAAGCTTAGAATCTAGAAAAGGGACATGGCACATGTACAGATAAATACAATCAGTCAGTCAACAAGTATTCATTAAGGACTTATTGTGCCAGGTATTATGCTAAGTGCTGGGAGGACAAAGACATATAAAAGACCATCCATGTTTTCAAGGAGCTCCCAGGGTGTCTGGGGAGGCAACATGACTATGTGTGAACAAAATATAAACAAGATAAACTGGAGAAATCAACAGAGGGAAGGAACTAAGAGTAAGGAGGTTGGGAAAGGCTTCTTGCAGAATGTGGATTTTATGTGGGACTTGAACAAAGCTAGAGAAGGTAGAAGATATACATAAGGAGGGTGAACATCCTAGCAGCCACTGAATATACACAGTTGGGAGATGGAGAGTCTTCTAGGAATAGAAAGGAGGACAATTTCACTGAAAAGCATAGTATATGGAGCTGAATAAATTTAAGAAAACCAGAAAGGTAAGAGTAGGACAGTTATGAGGGCATTTGAATGATGAACTAATCCTAATTGAATGATCATTGCATCAGATGGGTGAGAATTTACCCTGGGGGAGTTTTGCTTCAATATTTCTAGTCTAAGGGTATTCTGGGGCCAGATTATTAAATTTGTATTGTGAACATTTACACTTCAGAAATCAGCGTGTTGCAGATCAGATATTGACTTATTGCTATATTGATCATCTAGACTTAAGGAAGTGATGGAGAAAATGCTAATAATGCAAGTTAAACTTCAAAGTATGTTGTACTTATACCTTTTTTTTTCCCTTCTGAGACCTGGTTGTTAAACATTGACTAATACACTCCTGGATTCTACTTTGTCCATTTCCTCTGAGTTAGGCAATTCACAGTCTAAGAAGCAAATTTAAACAGATTCTAAGAGCTATCTGCCATAAAGGGCCTGCCTTAGGGTCATACTGATCCCCTCTATAACAGCAAATATAATCAGAAGAAATTGGTTGTAATTTATGACTTTTCTTGGCACTTCTAGGAAGAGTTAAGATGTTAATAGCATAATAGGAAAGAGAGAAGGCTAAATTGTACAGGACTGGGACCAGGTTCAAGGGAGAGAAAATGCCATGATCATCTGCCACTCTGGGAATGTTGTAGAGAATGAAGTACTACAAACTGGGGAGTAGTATTCAGAACAGGTGACTGAGTGAGAGTTTGGTTTGCCAGCATTAGTTCATTTGATGCTTTAGTGCTCCTCACAATGTTCTTACATGACTGTTTTATTCCTTGGGTAACATTTATTCTCAGTTCCCTGTTATAGTTCCCCTATTTCCTTCTTACAGGAATAGTGTCTGCTAGTATCTTAAGCATTTAACTCTTAAGAACTTTATTGCCTCCTTTGATCAACTTCCTCTCCAAAATATTGGGCCTTTGGATGATATTTCCCCTTTCCCTTAATCCTTCAAAATCGACTATCTCCCAATCTAGGGCTTGCAACGGTCAGCTTTCCTGGGCCTCTCTATCATGAGCTCTTTGACAGAGAGATCTTTTGACCTCAAGGTTTTTGTCATGTCTTCTTTTGCAACCAATTCCTCATAACTAGTGAAAATCAGAAAATCAGACTGACCTATAATGTAAATTTCCCATGTAACTTCGTTCACCTTCCTTTTGAAGGAAGAAATCACTGGGGCAAACCTCCAGTTGCATGTGCCTTGGTTTACAGCTCCCAGTTTGGATCACAGATTTAGAACTGGAAGGGGCATCTGAAGTCATATAGTCCAACACATTTTACAGAGAAACTGAGGCCCAGAGAGCAGAAGTGACTTTCCAAAGGTCATAGAGTTAGTAAGCAGCAGAGCCAGAATTTTGACTCCTGATGCCTGACTCCAAAAAAACCATTCTTTCCACTGTACCCTAATCATACAAATAACTCAGACCTCAAGTCTCATGTGATACTTGTTTGTAATTTTTTTGGGAAAAATTTAGGTCATTGGAAAGATGTTTCTTGCTTTATATTATTTGTCCATCCAACTGCAAGGGAGAAGGAGATGAGGTGTTTACTCAATAAGCCCTCTGCTACCCCAAAGAAAACAAAGCTTCCTTCCTACCCTGGCATTCTCCACATGATTGCCTCTTGCTGCGTCCTCTTGGTTACCATCAATCTGTGCATTATGGGATCTCATGGAACAACACCAACAACAGCAACATGCCTTCTGTTATTGTTCGCCTTTCTTTCCCCTCCACACTGAGTTATGATGTTTTTAGAAGAAATTTTTACAACTTCACAAACTAGTCCAAGTTCTATTATCTCATTTAATTCTGTCCACCTTGGCCAAAAAGCTACCCTTTTGACAAACAAACTTGGCATTTTTTATATTTCCTCATATTTTAGTCCATGCATTCCGAGTATAAAATATTGGTCCCCTGCCAGAATTATTGTGCCAGCTCCCCATCTGAATGTTAAACAGGCAACAATGATGCACTATAATTACAGTGCTTGAAATGATTGGAAATAAATTGGCACTCCAATTATAGATGCATGAAAGAGGTGCCAGTATATCACAGTCAGTCCATTAATTTCTAAAGCGGTTCCAGGCCATCTCGCTATTTCGGTGACATTCGTTATTCACGGCTGCAATGAATCATTCTGAATCATGGTGCCTCAAAATTAACAAGCTGAAGGACATTTCTACCTAAAGTATTCCAGGTTATTTTCCCTTTGCAACAAATGTAGCTAGGGATATCATATTAGATTTCTTTAAGGGATTTAAAGTAATGGGATTTTGATGCATTTGATTCTCACTTTTGGACCACTCATTGCTATGTGACGTTGGATGGGTCACTAAACTTTTTGGGGGCCTCAGCTTTTGTATCTGTAAAAAATGAGAAGATTGGACTAGACAGATTTTATAATACTTTGCAGGTCTAAAATTTCAGAATTTTATTATTTTATGACCCCTGAGTTTCCCCACCGCCCAAGTATTAAACTCATATTTTAACTCAAATGCATGCATGTATATGCCGTGACCATGGTAGGGAACATCCTTTACCAACTTATATCACAGTTCATATGTGACTTACTAAATAAAACTTAGGGAACTGCTTGGGGCACCTAGAATTTAAATGAAAGATAGAAGGGAACTTAGGGGTTGTCTTGCTCAATTGCCATATTTTTTATAGATGAAACTGAGAAGCATTGAGGGGAAATGACTTGCCCTTGTTCACACAGGCATAAGTGGCAGAGCCAGGTTTTGAACTGAGCTTCTCTGCTTCCAAATCTAGCACTTTCTACATGGCACTACTTTGCCTTATATAGTGGAAAGAATGATAGCTTTGAATCAGGGGAGTTCGGTTCAAATCCCAGGTTCAAATCCCACCTAGACATCAACTATGAGAGCACTAGCCAAGTCAACTCATATCCCTAAAGCTTCATTTCCTCATCTGTAAAATGGGAGTCTTCATATTCACACTCCCTGCCTCACTTTGTTGTTGCAAACCTTAAGCTTTCTATGAATGGGAAATGATATATTTATTTTATGCTTCTAATGATACACTTTGAGAGTTCTGTTATAGTTTGTGGTGGAAATTTTCCTTTTGGTCAAGAGCCTTCATTGAGTATCTCTTTGGTCTGGTACTTCTGACCCTATTCTACCTGAATTTTAGGACTCCAAGACTTGCCTTTAAAGTCTTCTCTGAAAATGGTCAGTATCTCAATGGACTAAATGGTACTTCAAGACTCTCTCTCTCTCTCTCTCTCTCTCTCTCTCTCTCTCTCTCTCTCTCTCTCTCTCTCTCTCTCTCTCTCTTTCCATTCATTCGCAACAGATAGAGTTGTTGAGGTGAAATAATTTTACTCCAGTCACTCAAACATAAAGATCAGGAGTGAAAAATACGACCTTATCCCAAAACTCTTTGCCCCTTTTTGTTTTCTACCTGGCTAGGATGAGAGTTAAACAACATTCTCTCCCTTCCTCCAAAATCCTACATTAATAGGATCATAGACTGAGGTTGGAAGGGACCTTGGAGATCATGTAGCACCCCCTTCCCCATTGTTTTACATTTGAAAAGATGTAAAGTGACTTTGCCCACATTCATCAGGTTATAAGGGGTAGGGCCATTTTAATCTAAGTTTTTCAATGCCAAATTCTATAGTCTTTCTACTACAATTGGCAAAAAGCCTTAGGTTTACAAAATCTTTCATATACCTTTTCTCCTTTGATTTTTACAATGGCCCCATGAGGCCCACAGCATATCTCATCCAATGTTTTTAGATGAAGGAAATGAGAGGTTCAGAATCAATGACTTGTCCAAGCTCACACAGTTAATCAGTGATGGAACTGGGAGAAGAATCTAGACCTTTCATTTTTTAACCCTGATGTTTCTTCCATTACAGCACTTTGCCAGCCATGGTCAATAGAGCATCTATATCCTGCAACTTCTCTGTCTCCAGTCTCTTAGCGTTAGCATCATTTCAGCCTGGGTTTCATTGTTGGCTAATACTACTATTTTTAAGGGAGCTAAATATTTTTTAAAAAATAATTTAAAACTTCCCTGTGCTCTGGTATATAAAACATGGAAAAGAGTCTTTCTTTCCATAACACGTTCTTAGTAAGTTTTTTTTGGGGGGATTGAATTGAATTTGAAATAAATAACAGTGCAGGTTTCTTTATATACAGTAATAATGTGTGTATGGCGACATTTTCACTTAGAATCTGGCATTATGGTTGGGAATAGCTCTTATGAGAACATGAAAGCACACTACCTCTTTGCATCCAGTGTAAATAAATCAGGCAAATGACCAGCAATCTTCTCTGGCCATCTTTTGAATAAGATTCATAACTTAAGTCTCTGCAACTCATTCTCCCTAATTCAGAGTGCACAGCAGGTAGAGGAAAAATTGACAATGGAGGAAACACCAAAACCTAACGAATCTCACTGTCATCCTCCATAACCTCAGATCTAAAGTTGTGTAATATCTCTAACACTTGAGGGTATCAGAGAAACTGGATAGACCCATCCAACATGGAGGAAGAACTAAAGCAGCTGGTTTCCTTTATCATTTACAGCTTAAAGGGACAAAGATTGAGAAGGTCTTGGTAAGGATGTTTGTATTCATTAAAGATTCAGTTTATTTCAGTGTCCAATGAAGTATAGACTATGTTTTTCATATATCCTATTACATTATGTAGCTGGTAAAATACTTTGCTTTGGGAAGTGTTTGATGTCTCTTGAAAGCAAGGGTTGAAGTTATATATCAAAGAATTCAACAAAAGGTACTAGTTTAAACCTATGCAAACCTTTTTTCCTCACTCAGCTTATATAAAGCCCTCTAGAGTGATCAGTGTGTCTTTTTTATATCTCTTCACAAAACCATGGGGAGGATGGTACATACAGAATAATTCAGCAAACGTTTGTTGATTAAATGAATTAATGTGAAAGCAACTAATTGTGATTGTTTCAGACAATCCTCTATCTGTATGGAATCACAACAGCTTGCATTATGAGACCTCCAACTCAATTAAAATATTTATTAAGTAAATATTATATGCAAAGCTCATGTGCTAGGCCCAAAAAGTGTAAAGATAGATATGACATGAACTCTGATCTCAAGAACCTTGAAATCTAATAAATGTGCATGAATAACAAGAGAAAATATAAAGGAAAGTTAAGCAAAATCCTCTGACAGACAGTTCTCCTAAGGAGAACTGACTTTCAACTGAATGATGGGGGAAGAAGCTTAATGGAGTTGATCATACTTCAGTTGAGCCCTTGAAGGAAGAGAGGACTGAGATGGAATGAGGAGAGTCTACATAAAGCACGAGGGAAGCCATTCTTGACAGCCTAGAGATGGTAGAAACAAAAGCAAGGTCAGAGGAGCAGATTTTGGTTTAATTTAGTAAAAAATTAGAGAACATGAAGAAGAACAGTATAAGATGAGCGTAGAAAGGCAGTTTGGAGCTGGTTTTTAGAGTGCCTTGAATGTCAGTGGGAGAAGTGAATACCTTACTTGATGGGGAATGTAGAGCTATGGAAGACATTAGAATAGTAGAGTGGCATGATATGAATGGGAAATAGGGAAGATCACTTGGAGGGTAGTATGAAGGATGGATGGATTGTTGACAAACAAGTGGCAAAAAGCCAGTTATGAGTCTATTATTGTAGTCTAGGGAAGAATCAATGACCGCATGAATGAGGTTGGTTTCAATCAGGGTCAGATGTAAGAAATATTATAGAGGTAGAAGCACAAAGACATAGCAACTGATTAGTTTTGGGGAGTGAGGGTATGAAAAAGTAAAACAAAATAAAAGCTTTGAGCTCAGTGATTTGGAAGCAGAAACAGAATAGAGAAGTTAGATTTTTTTTTCTTGATGGGAGGCTGGTTCTAGATGAGTCTAATGGGTCTAATTTTAGATATGTAGAATTTGAATTATCTACGGGAAATACAGGGCAAAATGCCCATTAGGCTGCTGGATGTTCAACTGCCAATAGCCATATGAATATATTAGTGAGGGAATGATTTGTAAGTATTTAGAAAGGGATGCAGTAATCACTAAGGGCCAGTGTGTGTTCATCTAGGACAGGTAATACAATTAAAACAAAATACAAAAAAAAAGAACAATAAAACAAAATTGAGCACAATGTAATAGCCAACCTTGGCCCTGAAAACATATTGTTAAACCTACATATTTTCATTGGAAAGATGGGAGACTATGAGACTTGAATGTTTCATATGCTATCAGATATGGGTGGTATGTTTGCTGATTTTGCTAAACTCTTTTCCCCTCTTTCTTTGTTATAAGGGGAAACTCATTGGTTGATGAGTGGAAGGGGAAGACATATATCTGAAAATGACAGAGCCATTCCCCAATAGATACATTGTCACAAAGGATGAACTAACAGCTTTCAAAGGAAGAAATCCAAATTATTAACGATCATGTGAAAAAATGCTCCAAATCACTAATAATGAGAAAAATGAAAATTAATTCTGAGGGTCCCACTCCCAATAGATTGGCAAGATGACAAAAAAATGACAATTGCTACAGGCCATATGAAAGGTCACTGACACACTGGTCGTTGATCTGTGAATTGGTCATTTCCATTCTGGAGAGCATTTTGGAACTACATCCAAAAGGTCACTAAACAGTGTATACTCCTTGATCCAGAGACATTACTACTAGGCATATGCCCCCCATGAGAGCAAAAAAAAGAAGAAATAATATCAATATGAACAAAATATTAATGGAAACAATTTCATTGTATTAAAAATTTGGGAGGTATACATTAAATGAGTAATGGCTAAAAAATTTATGTTATATGAGTATAATTAAATATTATTATATCTCAGGAAATGATGAAAGGGATATTTGCAGAGAAACTTGTTAAAAACTTTCATGAACTAATACAGAGTGAAGTGAGCAAAATCAAGAGAACAAATCATATGATAACTACAACACTATAAAGAAAATCAACTTTGAAAGATTTACAAATTCTAATTGAATCAGTGACCAACCACAAGTCCAGGGGACTAAAGATGAAACATGCTACCCACCTCCCGTTAGAGAAGTTATGGATTAGAATGAGGCATATGTCTTCAGATATGGGAAATGTGTTCATTTGTTTTTGTCTGATTTTTGTCTGATTTATTTATTACAAAGGAGAGTATTTTATTTAAAGGAAGGAAAGGAAGAGTGGGAATAGTGATGTCAAAAAGGAGAAAAAAAATGAAAAGAATATCAGTGAAGCATTTAACAATGAACTGAAGAAGAAAATACAGAACACCAGACAAGCAGCTTTGAAACTAATGCAATGAATTTATTACACACTTAAAATAAGCTATTTAATGATTTCATATATAATCTTCTTTTACTTCTTTCTATGTGAAAAACTCAATGCCTATTAGTTTTTGCCTAATGAAAAATATATATAAAAAAGAAGTGACTGGTATAAAATCAAAATGTATCAATAATTTTGCTTCCTCTTAAAAAAGTCATTCAGAATAACCTCACAGCTATTTTTTGCCATTATTTACTTGTATGGTAGTTCAGGGGAGGGCTATAGATGCAGAATACTTGGATTTCAGAAAGGCATTTGATAGTCTTTCATTATATCTTTGTGGACAAGACAGAGATAGATTAATAGATGATGGTAGTTAGGTAGAATTGGAGGTGATTGAATGACCAGATCCAAAGAGTAATCTTTAATGAATTGATGCCAATTTGAACTGTGATTTCTGGTACAGTATGTTAAGAATTTGTCTTTGACCCTGTGCTGGATAATATTTTTATCCATGACTAAATAAAAGCAAGTAGCATGTTTGTCATCTTTGCAGATATCCTACAGGAAACTTGGAGGGATAGTTACCAGTGGATGACAGAGCACAGATCCAAAGTGATGATGGATTGAATAAAATAAAAAGAAATTTGACGGAGATAAATTAAAAAGTTCTGCAGTGGGATATTTGATTTTCCTTATCCAGGATGGGGAAGATATAGCTTAACAATAGTTCAGATGCAGGGGCAGGAATTTACTTAAGCACTCCCAAATTCTTCTCCAAACAATGTTAAATTGACACTTTGAAATAAATTCTGGAGTAACAGAACCAACAAAAGGATAGGATGAAACAATTTTCAAACCAAAAAAAACTTAGAAGGTTGTCAGGAAAGGTCTGTCTCACTGGAGTGAGGGTGGAGCACTTTCCAGCGCAGGCTGTACCGTGGCAAGTCAGCAGCAGGCCTTGCAGGGGTGGGGTTGGCAGTGGCTATATTGGCAGTAGCAGTTTCTGGAGCTCTTAGCCCACAGACAGGGAGTTGCACAACAGGTCAGAAGGAGGTAATAGGGGACTCTTTTCTGGCACTGGGAGCACCTCCTGAAAGAGATCCCCAAAGGAAATCTCCTGGGAATATTATAGCCAAATTCCAAAGTATCCAGGTCAAGGAGAAAATATTGCAAGCAGCCAGAAAAAAACAATTCAAGTATGATGGAAACACAATAAAGATAACAGAAGATTTAGCAGCTTCTACATTAAAGGACCAGAGGGCTTGGAATATAATATTCTGGAGGTCAAAGGAGATAGGATTACAACCAAGAATCATCTACCCAGAAAAACTGAGTGCAACACTTCAGGGGAAAAATGGACATTGAGTGAAATAGTCGACTTTCTTTTTTTAAATTTATTTTACTAATTTATTTTGATTTATCAACAATCACTTCCATATGTTTTTGAGTTTAAAATTTTTCTCCCACTCCCTCCCCCCACCCTCCCCAATATGGCGCACAATCTGATATAGGCTATACATTTACATTCCTATTAAACATATTTTCAGATCAGTGATGTTGTAAGTAAAAATTAAAACCAATAGTAGGAATCATCAGAAAGAGGAAACAAAACTCAGCAGAAGAGAAAAAAAGATAGCAATTCAACTTCCACAGTTCTTTCTTTGGATGTGGATAGTATTTTTCATCATGAGGCCTCTGGAGATGACTTAGATCCTTGTATTGCTGAGAAGGGTTAAGTTTATCAATATTAGTCGTCATTACACATCATGGCTGTTATTGTGTACAAAGTCCTCTTGGTTCTGCTCGCTTCACTCAGCATCAGACCATATAAGTCTTTCCAGGTTTTCTGAAGTCAGCCTGTTCATCATTTCTTATAGCACAATAGTATTCCATTACATTCATATACTACAACTTGCTCAGCCATTCCCCAACTGATGGGCATGCTCTCAATTTCCAATTCTTTGTCACCACAAAAAGAGCTGCTATGAATATTTTTGTACATGTGGGTCCTTTTCCCATTTATATGATCTCTTTGGGATATAGCACTAGAAATGTTATCGCTGGGCCAAAGGGTATGCACATTTTTGTAGCCCTTTGGGCATAGTTCCAAATTGTTCTCCAAAATGGTTGGATCATTTCACAACTCCACCAACAATGCATTAGTGTTCCAATTTTCCCACATCTTCTCCAACATTTGTCATTTTCCTGTTTTGTTGTGTTGGCCAATCTGATAGGTGTGATGTGGTACCTCAGAGTTGTTTTGATTTGCATTTCTCTAATCAATAATGATTTAGAGCATTTTTTTGGTATGACTATAGATTTCTTCATCTGAGAACTGTCTGTTCATGTCCTTTGACCATTTATCAATCGGGGGATGGCTTGTGTTCTTATAAATTTGTCTTAATTCTCTATATATTTTAAAAATGCCGCCCTTATCAGAGAGACTGGTTTTAAAAATTCCTTCCCAATTTTCTACCTTCCTTCAAATCTTAGTTGCATTGGCTTTGTTTGTACAAAAACTTTTCAATTTAATGTAATCAAAATTACCCATTTTGCTTTTTGTGGTGTTCTCTTTCTCCTGTTTGGTCATGAATTCTTCTGTTCTCCATAGATCTGATAGGTAAACTATTCCTTGCTCTCCCAATTTGCTTATAGTATCAGTCTTTATATCTAAATCATGAACCCATTTTGACTTTATTTTGGTATATGGTATGAGATTTGGGTCTATGCCTAGTTTCTGCCATACTCTTTTCCAGTTTTCCCAGCAGTTTTTTTCAGAGTGGGTTCTTATCCCAGAAGCTGGAGTCTTTGGGTTTATCAAAAATAGATTACTATAGTCATTGACTACTGTGTCTTGCATATTTAATCTATTCCACTGATTCACCCCTGAAATAGAGGACTTTCAAGCATTCTTAATGAAAAGACTAGAGCTGAATAGAAAATTTGACTTTCAAATACAAGACTCAAGAGAAGAATGAAGAGGTAAACAGGGAAGAAAACTGATAAGGGATTTATTAAGGTTGAACTGTTTACATTCCTTCGTGGAAAGGTGGTATCTGTAATTTATGAAGCCTTTATCAGTATTAGGGTAGTTGGAGTGAAAAATTATGTGTGTGTGTGTGTGTATATATATATATATATTATATATATATATATATATATATATACATACATATATATACATACATATATATATACATATATATATGTATATATGTATAAATAGATAGATAGATAGATAGATAGATAGATAGATAGATAGATAGATAGATAGATAGATAAAGGGCACAGGGTGAGTTGAAGATGAAGGGGTGATACCTGGAATAAAATTAAGGGGTAAGAGAGATTATCCTGGGAGAAAGAGAAAGTCAGAGGTAGAATGGGGTAAATTATCTCACATAAAACAGACAAGAGAAGTGGGGGAAGGTGAGAAGGAATGAGTGAATCTTATTCTCATCAGCTTTGGCTTAAGGAGGGAATACCATACACACTCAATTGGGTATGGAAATCTATTTTACCCTATAGGAAAATGTGGGGAAGGACATAAGAGAAGTGGGGATGATAAAGGGGAGGGCAGAGTGGGGGAGGGCATAATCAGAAGCAAACACTTCTGAGGAGGGACAGGGTCAAAGGAGAGAATAGAATAAATGGGGGGGCGGGATAGGATAAAGGGAAATATAGTTAGTTTTCCCCAACATGACTACTGTGGAAGTATTTTGCATGACTACACATGTATAATCTGTATTGAATTGCTTTACTTCTCAATGAGGGTGGGTGGATAGGGAGGAAGGGAGAAAATTTGGAACCCAAAGTTTTAAAACAAATGTTAAAAATTGTTTACACAATAAAGGGAAGGATGAAATGGGAAGAAAATTTGGAACTTAAAATCTTGTGAAAGTGAATATTAAAAACTAAAAATAAATAAAAAGATTATAAAAAGATAATAAAAAAGAATTATTGAACTACCTGAAAGCCACAATAAAAAATAATCCTATACATCATATTTTAAGAAATAAGCAAGGAAAACTGCATAGCACTTTTGAGGAGGGACAGGGTGAAAGGAAAGAAAGAGAAAGATAAACAGAAGAAAAAGGAAGGATCGGGGGAAAACAGAGTTAGTAGTCTTAACTACGAACGTGAATGTGATGAACTTAACCATAAAACAGAAGTGGATAGAAGAGTGGATTAAAACCAGAATCCTGCAATATATTGTTTATAAGAAACAAACTTGAAACAGAGAGATGCAGAGTAAAGGTAAGGAGATGTAGCAGAATATATTATGTTTCAGCCAAAGTAAAAAAAAAAAAAGAGTGGCACTCATGACCTCAGACAAAGCAAAAGCAAAAACAGATCTAATTAAAATAGATAAGGAAGTAAATTACATCTTGCTGAAAATTACCATAGACAATGAATCAGTGCTAAACATGTATGCATTAAGTGGTATTGCATATAAATTTTTAAAGGAGAAGTTACAGGAAGAAATAGATTGCAAAGTATACTAGTAGGGGGACTTCAACTTTTCCCCTTCAGAAGTATATAAATCTAATAACAAAATAAACAAGAAAGAAGTTAAGGGGGTGAATAGAAGTTTTTAAAAAGTTAGATATGATAAGCCTCTGAAGAAAATTGAATAGAGATAGAAAGGAATATAACTTTTCTCAGTGGTACATGACACCTATGCAAAAATTGAACATGTTTTAGGGCATACAAACCTCAAAATCAAGTGTAAAAAGGCAGACAAATACATCTTTTCCAGATCATAATTCAATTACAGTTGCATTCAGTAAAGAGCAATGGAAAGGCAGATTAAAATTAATTGGAAACTAAATAATCTAATTTTAAAGAATGAATGGGTTAAAGAACAAATAACAGAAACAATCAATAATCTCTTTTTAAAATATTTATTAATTTACTTTTAGTTTTCAACATTAACTTCTATAAGATTTTGAGTTCCAAATTTTCTCCCTCTCCCTCCCCTGTCCTCACCCCCACCCAGTGCAGTATGATACAGGCTCTATATATACATTCGTATTATACATATTTTCACATTAGTCATGAACAATCAATAATTTCACTAAAGAGAATGACAACAACACCAAAATTTATGGGATGCAACCAAAGCAATACTTAGGGGAAATTTAGATCCCTAAACTCTTATATTAATAAAATAGAGAAAGCAGATGAGTGAATGAGACATGTAATTTTAAAAAAGCTAGAAAAAAATTAAAAATCCCTAATTAAACAGCAAATTGAAAATCCCAAAAATCAAAGAAGAGATTAGTGAAAATGCAAATAAGAAAACCATTGAACTAACAAGTAAAACTAGGGACTGGTTTTGTGAAAATAACAACAACAACAACAACAGCAAAATAGATAAACCATTGGTTAATTTGATTTAAAGAAAAAAGAAAACCAAATTACCAGAATCGAAAATGAAAACGGTGAATTAGCTATCATTTGAAAAGGAAATTAAAGCAATCATTAGATGCTATGTTGCTCAACTATATGTCAACAAATCTGACAATGTCAATAAAATGGATGAACATTTACAAAAGTTTAAGTTGTCTAAATTAATAGAAGAGAAAATAGAATATTTAAATAAGCTCATCTTAGAAAAAAAAAATTAACAAGCCATCAATGAACTCCCTAGGAAAAAATCCCTCAGATAAGATGGATTCATAAGTGAATTCCACCAAGTATTTAAAGAACAATTAATTCCAATACTATATAAACTGTTTGGAAAAATAGGGAGAGGAACAGTTCTACCAAATTCTTTTTATGACACCAATATAGTGCTGGTACTCAAACCAGGAAGAGCAAAAACAGAGAAAAAGTGTAGACTAGTTTCCTTAATGAATATTAATGCCAATATTTTAAATAAAATATTAGAAGAAGATTACAGCAATATTTCACAAATATCATACAATATGACCAGGTAAGATTTTTACCAGTAATGCAGAGCTGATTCAATGTTAAGAAAACTATCAGTATAAATGACTGCATCAGTAACAAAACCAAGAGAAATCATATGATTATCTCAATAGATGTAGAAAAAGCTTTTGTTAAAATACAACACTCATTCCTATTAAAAATACTGGAAAGCATAGGAATAAATGGAGCTTTCCTTAAAATGATAAGTAGTATCTATCTAAAATCATCAGTGAGCATTATCTGTAATAGCAATAAGCTAGAAGCCTTCCCAGTAAGATCAAGGATGAAGTAAGGATGCCTATTATTACCATTGTTGTTCAATATAGTACTGAAAATGTTAGCTTTAGCGATAAAAGAAGAAGAACAAATTAAAGAAATTAGAATAGGTAATGAAGAAACAAAACTATCACTCTTACAGATTATGATAGTATACTTAGAGAATCCTAGAGAATCAACTAAAAACTACTTGAAATAATTAACAACTGTAGCAAAGTTGTAGGATATAAAATTAACCCACATAAATCATCAGCATTTCTATATATTACCAACAAAGCCCAGCAGCAAGGGATAGAAAGAGAAATTACATTTCAAATAACTGTAGAAAATAGAATATACTTGGGAGTCTACCTGCCAAGACAAGCCCAGGAACTATTTAAATCCAATCACAAAATACTTCTCACGCAAATAAAGTCACGCAAATATCAATTGCTCATTGGTAGGCTAAGCCAATACAATTCTACTTAAATTAAGTTACTTATTCAATGCCATATCAATCAAACTTTTACTTCTCTCATCTCTGCCTGTTAAAATCCTTGCCATCCTTCAAGAACCACAACAAATGTTAGGTCCTTCATAAAGCCTTCCCAGACTACTGTTTTCTGAACCAACCCAGTCTACGATGTCTTTCCTCTCCTCAGTGCCCACATTGAACTTTCTTTATATAACTCTTAAGGCAGCTAGGTGATGCAGTGAATAGAGTGCTTGGCCTGGATTCAGGAAGACTCCTCTTCTTGAATTCAAATCTGGCCTCAGGCACTTAGTAGCTGTGTGACCCTTGGCAAGTCACTTAACTCCATTTGCCTCAGTTTTCTCATCTGTAAAATGATCTGGAGAAGGAAAGAGCAAATTACTCTAGCATCTTTAACAAGAAAACCCCAAATGGGGTCACAAAGAATCAGACACAACTAAAAAGACTGAACACCACTACCACCAACAACAAAATGCATATTTTTCTCCTTTTGACTATTTGTGTATATTCTGTCTCTATGATAAACATACAGACCCAAGGTGGCTTAGTAAACACCAGTGATGCTTCAAGTTATTAGGTTATTAACTACATAAAGACACGGTCCATTCATCTATCTCCCCCAGTGCTCAGCACAGTGCTTTGCACACTATTGGTGTTTAATAAACATTTATTGAATTAAACTTGATTGATTTGGTAAGCTTGATCATTGTTGTCCTCTTTTCCACTTCTGAAGAAGGGTAAATTGTTCATTTCACCCCTGAGGTCACAGGGTAATTTTCCATTTTGCTCTTGTATCACCCAACGGTAGTCTTTGTATTTAGTTCTTAATAATTAATTTTTAATATAATGCTTGCTAGGATCTTGCAAATGAGTGGATCATGTTAGTAGGAACTGAATTGCAGTACATTTGGCTGTGAAAAGAAGGATGCCTTTGGTACTAACAGAGAAAGATTCCATTGTTATGCCCAGTGCATAACTGTGCGGCTAATGGCATTGCAACGGCCAATGCCATCTGTGGCATGTGCCTGGGACTCATTTGAAGGGTTATGTTGTGGTTAGGGCACCTCCCACACAGGTCATTTCTGCCAGTTTTGAGCCAGAAATTTTGTTCCAACATTCACTTGGGGGATGAGGGCATGTTGAACAAGGCCAGGAGGAAAATCAAGGGCTTCTAATTTATTTATTTTTATCAAACTCATTATAAAAAGAACATGTTCAACACTGAGTCCCTCCTGTGTTTCAAGGTCCAAATCTTACATCAACTTCTTCATGAAGCTTTTTTTGTCCTTTCATCCTCCCCAAAATAGTTCCTTGCTCCTCAAATTTTTTATAAAAAGTTGCCAGGATTTCTCTTGTACATGACTCTAATCTCTAATACTCTTTCTACATGTAAAATCTATCATGCTACAATCCATTAAAATCAATTTGTATCACCATAAATTAATTACTGAAAGAGGACTTAGAGTTTATCTAGTCCAATGCTATAATTTTACAGATGAGAAAACTGAGGCCCAAAGAAGTTCTGTGACTTGCCCAAGGTTATACAGGTACCAAGTGGCCAAATCAGGATTTGAACCAAGGCCTTCTAACTCCAAATTCATCATTTTTCCACATTAAGAGTTTTTAAACTTGTGTGTGTGCGTGTGTATGTGTGTGGCAAATCTCTTTGGCTATATTGTGAAACCTATGAATCACTTCTCAGAATAATGTCTTCTTAAAGGCATAACATAAAATATAGAAATACAGTTGTCAATATATATGTATGTATGCATAGGTATGTATGTATGTATATATAATTCACAGACACCAGGTTAAGAATGCTAGCTCTGTACCATGCTTTAGGCCCTTCTCCATAATCTCCTCTTCAAATTAGATTGCAAGTTGCTTAAGAGTTGGGTCTATATCATATATCTCAATCTATTTTTAGTGTCTATCATAGTGCCTTATATGTTGTAGTCTCTTAATATTTGTTAAATTGAATTATGTGGTACTCTTTTTCTCATGTTAATCCAAAGAAATAGCACATTGTTTATTGACTTTGCTATGGGTGAGGGGATGCATATTTATTTGAGTTTGTAGGTCACACTAAAGAGTATTGAGGTCTTAGAACCATGTTTTAAGAGGAATGCTGACAAACTAGAGCATATCCAGGAGGGAGTTACCAGTATGATGAGAAACTGGAGAGCATGGAAAAAGGAGATTGGTTGAATGAACTGGGATGTTTAACTGGAGAGATGTGTGCATGTTTGTGGGTACATATGAAGGGAATGGGGGAGGGGAGATGGTCTTCAAAGACATGAAGGAGTGTCATGTGAAGAAGGAAAATATTTGTTCTGATTGCCATGTGTGAGAAGGCTTGAGGGACATATGCAATTATTGAGAATGAATGATGATAAAGAACCAGCAAAGAAGACTGAGAAAGAGTGGAAGGGAACCAGGGGAGAAAGCAGTATCGCAAAAGTCTAGAGAGGAGAGACTGTGCAGGAGAATAAAGTTATCAACATTATCACAGACAAGAAGGATGAGGATTGAGAGAAAAACATTAGATGTGGTGAATAAGAGATCGCTGGTAACTTTGAAGGGGCAGTACAGTTGGACGGTGAGATCTAAAGCCATAATGTCAGGAGTTTAAAAATGAGTAAGAGAAGAAGTGAAAGAACATAGTGAGGATATCTTTCTCAAGGAGTTTTGCCAAAGGAGGAATGGAGAAATACAGCATAATAGCTAGCAATGTCTGGCAGGATAAAATGAGGGTTGCTAATATTCCCATGCTTTTGTGTTTTTCTGTCTATGGGGTACAAAAACAATGCTTTGAAAGGTGAATAATCACATGGAACAGTGCCAACCAAAGTATTTGCCAGACATTTTTGGCAATTAGATTCTATTTGCTTGTGTGAATTTGTTGTCCTGAAGCAAGCTGGTAGAGACTAATGCATTCAAAGTTGGAAGACTTTGGGGCAGCTGGGTGGTACAGTGGGTAGAGCCCTGGCCTTGAAGTCAGGAGGACCTGAGTTCAAATCCAGACTCAGACACTTGACACTTAGTAGCTGTGTGACCCCGGGCAAGTCACTTAACCCCAATTGCCTCATCATAAAGCAAAAAAAAAAAGTTGGAAGACTTTAGAAACACACTAAACACACTACTTGTGTGACCTTGGAAAAGTTATCCATCCTTTTAGTTTTTCTATTTGTAAAATGGGTATAATACAATTGATATTATTATCTTATAATATTATTGGTAGGCTTATTGATAGACATGGAACATCCAATGAGATTATATATATTTATACACTATATATTCACATGTGTATGTATACATTATATGTTGTGCTTTGCAAGCCTTGTAGAGATAACTATGTCAATATAAGTAATTTTTATTAGTTGTCTACAGTATATATGGATTTTTTCATAACATGAGATTATAAATATGGATAGTGGATGGAGTAATGGACTTGCAGTCAGGAAGACTTAGTTTGAATACTGACCTAGACACTTACTGGGGTGACCCTGGGTAAGTTACTTAACTTCTTTGTGACTCAGTTCTTTCATTTCTAAAATGAGGATAATAATAGCTCCTGCTTTGCAGGGCTATTGTAAAGATCAAATGAATTAACATATGCAAAGTACTTGCAGACAGTAAAGCACTCTATAAATGTAGCTATTACTGTTATACTATTCAGGAGATTCTTGTGCAGCTACTATATATTTAGCCCTTTGATGTTTTTCTTTTAAAGCCCCAATTACACATCACCTTCATGAAACTTTTTTGCCCCACATGCTACTTCCCTCGCATACCTGCCAGTAGTAATGACCTTTCCTGTCTGATCCCACTTTGGTTTGCTATTTCTAATGCACTAAGCAGGTTTTATTACTTTGCATTACATATTGTATGTACATACATATATGTTCTCTGCTTAAGTGTATCAATATATACATATGTATATAGATACATATATGAGCAAAATATGTACAAAATAATACAAACTAACATGTATCTATATATGTGCAAATATATGCAAAATAATGCAAGGTAAATAATGTAAAATGGTAAGTAAATTTCAATAATATGTACATACATATGTATGTAGAGATATACACATTATATAATAAAGACATGTGTATGTGAATATGTACATACATACATGTATATGCATGCCTACATGCATACACACATGCATGCATACATATGTATACACAAGCTCTTGAGGGCAGAGATTGTTTCTTTTTTGTCTTAATCCATCCAGCACCTAGCTATTAAGCACATTATAAGTATTTAATGAGTGCTTGTTGATTGAATGACCATATTTTGTTATATTTATGTGTGGTTGTCTCTCATCCCTCCAAGAGAGTGCATGCATCTTGCATGCAGGGAACAAATCTTTTGTGAGCTTTGTAGCTTCCACAGCACCCCTTATAGTACTCTATAATCGACTTTGTATAAACTTCTTAATAAGCAATGGTTGTTATTAGTGGGAGTGGAGGAATTTTGCAAAAGAAATATAAAACTGAGTCTTTGTCCTCTAGGAGATGAAAGTCTTCTTGATGACATAGGACTTCTGAGACATCTGGAACAATGGGAGAATAATGCAAAAACACACAGAATCAAAGACTAAGCTAGAGACTGTTGGGTAAGCTCTCTGGACTGTAAGCTAGGAGTGCTGGGCTAGACTGAGCTCTGTTGCTAACTTGTTATCTCCAATCCAATCCAATTCAACAGAGCATTATCAAGCACCTACCAAGTGTTAGGCATGCTATGCTAAATGCTGGGGAAGCAATCAATAAAAGGAAAAGCAGTATCTGCCCTCAAGGAGCTTGCAATCTAAAGGGAGAGATAACAGACAGAAGATGCAGGAAAATGTGTGTCTGCAGTACCAGGGGGTACCTAGCATAGGGGCGTCTTATTCCATGGAGTTGAAACCTAGCATAGCAGCAGATGCAAAGTGGAGTGAGCTGAATCCTGTTTCTGCCCTCTCTAAGAGAAAGCATCAGGAGGACTTTGATACTTTGCCTTCTGGCCCTCCCATCAGAGGGCACAGGAGTCTAGGGGAGGCAGAATCAGTCATGGCTTTAGTTAGCAGCATGATAGTAAGTTTAGAAGTAATGAGCTTATCCTGGGAGGGGCAGCTTGTTCCTAGAGTTGAAACCAGGCAGAGCAGCAAGCAGATGCATCTGACCTTGGGTAAAATACTTCTGTTCTCTGAGTCTGAGTTTCCTGTATCAGTAAAGTGAGCAGGTTGGTTTAGATGTTCTTTCTAGTTCCTTCTATCCAGCACCAACATTGTACAGTCAATAAATACAATTTGATGGTAGGGGCTATTTCAACAGGCTGTCTCTCTTCAGGAGATACAGATAAGATATTATATCCCTGTTTCCATTTCACAAAGTACAAAATGGTGCGACTGGGACCCAAGCGCGATTGCCAATGTCAGCTGGCCAAGTTAGGACTCAATTCCAGTCTTTTCTTTAGTCTAGAGAAACACTCTGGCATGTCAAATGTGTACTGCATTCAGTGAGCCTTCAAACAATGTGGGTGAGTAAATAAATTCAGAAAAACACTACATTCCTATACTTCAAAGCCTAGGAAGAGGCCAGAAACTTGGGTTAATTAGTAAAAAATGCTTTGAAAGGACATAGCCAGACAGCATTGAGTTTGAGCGTAGCCAAGTTGTTAGACTTGGCCATAGATCTAGCTTTTCCTTGGCCCCCACAATATACATGGGGAAAAATGTTTCCCTATTTTCCAGCTGGCAATCAGTTCCAAATTTTTGTTTTAAGATCTGCTAGTACAGCTCCTATCAACATAAAAAACTGAGTTTCCTGTTTTAATAATTAATAACTCATATATGTGTATATATATATACATAATATATATGCATATATATACATATATATATACATAATATATATATGCATATATATATATATATATACATATATATATATATATATACTGCCCATTACTACTACCAAACCTAAGAGAAAAGAGTTGTCCATGATCATGCAACTAACAGGTGTTAGTTACCAGATTTGAATTAATGTATGGTGCTCTTTCCACAACATAGAGACTATGGAGTCTAACATATCAGAAGGGACTCTGGGATATTCTCACTGTTAGATCTGGGGATCCTTAATAATAGTGATAACAATAATACTAGTGCTATTAAACAAACCTTTCTAAAGTGCAAATCCCCTTTAACAAGCTTTCATGACCCCTACCACAGCCAGAGTCAACTATAAAATCTTCTGTTTGCTATTCAAAGCCTTTTGCAATCTATACCCCTCCCCCCATTTCTAGTCTTCTTATACCTTCATTACCCTGGTTCTCTTACATTCACTCCATCCCCACATAGGCTGTGATCAAGTGATGCTACCTCCTTGTAGTTGCTCACACAAGACACTCCTATGTCCAGACTAGGGGAATTTTCCCTGGCTGTCCCACATACTTGAAATACTTTACCTGCTCAACACTACCTGGCTTTCTTTAATTCCTAGATGAAATCTTATCTTCAAGGAGAAACCTTTCCTCAGCCTCCTGCATGCTACTGCCTTCCCTTTGTTGATTATCCTTAATTTATTCTGTAAACATCTTGTCTGTATAGGAGTTGTTTGTATGTTGTCTTCCCCATTAGACTGTGAGCTCTTGGAGCTTCTATTCTGAGCATTTAATGTAGTATTTGGCACATAGTAGGCACTTAATAATAAAAAACCCTTATTGACTGACAATATGTTAAAATGTAAATATAATGTTTTAAAGTTTACAATGCTTTACATACATTATACCTTCACAGCAACCCTCTGAGGTAAGTATTAACTGTTGTACTAGAACCGTTTTACATATAAGGAAACTGAGGCTCAGAGAGGTTAAGTAATTCGCTCATCCATGGCTGCGTAACTGGTGAATATTAGAGGTAGATTTTGAACCTAGTTCTTCCTCACTTCATGACCAGCCCTATGGTATTTAGGCAGTTTTATGTCCTACAGCCTTTCAGACAGGGGAGTTTCTGATCCACAGGTCTTAGAGGTATGGACATGAAATTACATGTAGAATTCTATGAAAACTAGGTACTATGCTTCTGCTCATGCTTTTCCTTGATCTCCTCGACCCCCAGTCTTTTATCCCCTATCTTTCTATTCATCTTTCAAGTCCCAATGCAAGTCTTACCTCTTTTGAGATGAACTCCCAGCGCATTCTTTTCTAATGTTCACTGATGCTCAGATGCAAGTATTTCCCATTCAGGAAATACCAAGGATCTCCAGAAACTGTCAACCACTGAAGTTCATTCAGAATAATGAAGAAGGTATCTGAATCCAAAGGCTAGTAGGAAGTGGGTAGGACCACTCACAACACTTAGAACGTCAAATTATACTCTATACAAGGTCTCTAGAGCCTGTTCAAATGCCCAGTTTCATAAACTCCTACCTGGTGCTGGTATAGTGGAAGGAACATGGGTATTGGAGTCGGAAGTCCTGGGTTCAAAAGTTCATCTATGGTATATATGAATAAATTGCATAACCTTGATCAAGACACAACCTCTTTGACCTTTCGTTTCCTCATCTATAAAATGAGGAAGTTGGATCTCTTGGGTCCCTTTAAACTCTAGGTTATGGTAATATGATCTTAAATATACTACATACAGCAGAATTCAGGGGAGGGATATGGTTGGAAAAGCATCTCACGTGAAAGACTGGGAGCTTCAACTTAGTAGAAATCACTTGGGCTGGCTTTCCTTTCCTACTGAACTTCATTCAGTGCTTTTGATCACCCCCTCCCTAATACTTTCTCTTCTCTTGAGGTACCGCATCATCCTAGTTTTCTTTTTACCTTACTGTTCTCTCACCTTTGCTGTTTTCTTTTTCTCCTTCCCAAATGCAATAGCAGCCCAATGTCTGGCTTGGTACCTCTGCTCTCAGAAATGAGCTGTTTTAAATTTCTGGATCTGCCCAGTTTCTGAGAGTAAAGGGAATAGCTGAGGTTCCTTTTATCCTCTACAATTCTATGGTTTTATGAAAGAAGAGGAAGATAAAGAAAAAACAACTGGCAGAACAATTACCTTGGGAGATTTTGGGGGCCAATAAAACCAGTGGGCTAATAACTCTAATACTTTAGTGAATCTATGATCCTGTTGATGTAGGTGTTCCCTCCAACGATGCAAAATGTGTCCATGCATGTATGACAATACTGGAAGACACTTTTTCATGTTCTCCTGTAAAGCCATCACAGTGATGGTACTGGTGATTCATGTAACAAGCTTGGGAAGTTTTTTAAAGATATCATGGTGGAATCTATGCTAATATTTTCTTTCTCATCCATCCATCCAACCATCCATCCATCCATCCATCCATCCATCCATCCATCCATCCATTCCTCCCCCTATACTGATTCGGTTTTCCTTTTGCTTGACATCCATTTCTAGAATCAAAGAATATTAGAGCTGGAAAGGAGCACAGAGATAGTCTTTTCCAACCTGATTATTTTACAGGTGAAGAAACTTAATCTGCATGAGTTGTTCAAGGTCACAAAACCATTTTAGAAATGGGGCTAGAATTAGAAGCCAGCTCTCCTCATTTCCAGTCCAGTGTTTTTCTTGATGTATCATACTGCTCCCAAAAGATCCACTTATGGACAAACCACAGGCTTATAGTGGTAAACCTAAAAGGAATATGGCATTTTTAGGAAGCCTAGTTATAGTCCAGTATTAATGTGGCAACAGCATATTTCCATCACCATTACCTCTAGATCTCATGTGCCATTCTCTTTTTTTATTTTATTAATTTATTTTGATTTATCAACAATCACTTCCATATTCTTTTGAATGGAAAATTTTTCCACCCCTTCCTCCCACCACCCTCCCCAAGATGGTGCACAATCTGATATAGGCTTTACATTTACATTCCTATTAAACATATTTTCACATTAATGAAGTTGTAAGTAAAAATTAAAACCAATAGGAGGAACCATCAGGAAGAGGAAACAAAACTCAACAGAAGAGAAAAAAAGACAGCAATTCAACTTTCATAGTTCTTGCTTTGGATGTGGATAGCATTTTCCATCCCGAGGCCTCTGGAGATGTCTTAGATCCTTGTATTGCTGAGAAGGGTTAAGTTTATCAATATTAGTCATTGTACAACATGGCTGTTATTGTGTACAAAGTCCTCTTGGTTCTTCTCACTTTACTCATCATCAGACCATATAAGTCTTTCCAGGTTTTCTGAAGTCAGCCTGTTCATCATTTCTTATAGCACAATAGTATTCCATTACATTCATTTACCACAACTTGCTTAGCCATTCCCCCAATTGATGGGCATGCTCTCAATTTCCAGTTCTTTGCCACCACAAAAAGAGCTGCTATGAATATTTTTGTACATGTGGGTCCTTTTCCCATTTGTTTGATCTCTTTGGTTTATAGCCCTAGAAGTACTATTGCTGGATCAAAGGGTATGCACATTTTTGTAGCCCTTTGGGCATAGTTCCAAATAGTTCTCCAAAATGGTTGGATCATTTCACAACTCCACCAACAATGTATTAGTGTTCCAATTTTCCCACATCTTCTCCAACATTTGTCATTTTCCTGTTTTGTCATGTTGGCCAATCTGATAGGTGTGATGTGGTACCTCAGAGTTGTTTTGATTTGCATTTCTCTAATCAATAACAATTTAGAGCATTTTTTCATATGACTATAGATGGCTTTAATTTCTTCATCTGAGATCTGTCTGTTCATATCCTTTGACCATTTATCAATTGGGGAATGGCTTGTATTCTTATAAATTTGTCTTAATTCCCTCTATATTTTAGAAATGAGGCCTTTATCAGAGAGACTGGTTGTAAACATTCTTTTCCAATTTTCTACCTTCAGGGCAGCTAGGTGGCGCAGTGGATAGAGCACTGGCCTTGAATTCAGAAGGACCTG
Source organism: Phascolarctos cinereus (assembly GCF_003287225.1). Taxonomy (NCBI): domain Eukaryota; kingdom Metazoa; phylum Chordata; class Mammalia; order Diprotodontia; family Phascolarctidae; genus Phascolarctos; species Phascolarctos cinereus. Next base: position 326,041,875 of record NW_027556098.1, on the reverse strand, counting down.
AGTTCAAATCCAGCCTCAGACACATAACACTTACTAGCTGTGTGACCCTGGGCAAATCACTTAACCCCATTGCCTAGCCAAAAAACAAAAAAACCCCCCAAAAACCCCAATTTTCTACCTTCCTTCTAATCTTAGTTGCATTGGCTTTGTGCAAAACCCTTTCAATTTAATGTAATCAAAATTATCCAT